>NC_084933.1:12500-32500 GCF_958298935.1 Phragmites australis
CGTTTGGGTTGATAATATGTTCCAAGAAGAACCTGGCGATCTGTTCTTGAAGGGCATGTATTTCTGCATGTTGTAACGCATTTGTGCGTAGTTTCGAGCACAGGTTGTAACACGTATAGAAATTGAAAAGAAGGTATCGATATATTATTTCATACCTCAAGATCATTGAACCTAACAGCGTCTCCGTCTGGGCTGAATGTGTGCATGTTAGTAACAACATAAAACATGTGGAGATTGTTGCCGACTACCTGCTTCATACACTTCAAGAGGAAAGGATCCGTTGGTGGAATGAGTTGAACCTTTTTTATTCAGTAGGAAATGCAAGACATGAATATTCCTTGCGTACCGGAAAATCGGTTTTTACATCATATTGCTTCCTGAATGGAAAGTAGAAGATACTCTTTTTTCGGTATCTTGTGTACGCCCTGTACGTGAATATGAATAGCAATTAAACTTAGATGTAATCGTTGAGAAGATTAAATGATCAAGTTAACCTATTTAGCATGTTGATGAGGTTTTGGTAAGTCATCTGATCTCTCTTTTGTGAGTCCAAGACAATGATCTTGCTCAAGTCTGGGTGGATGACAAGGAGGATCCAATGAAAACTGCATAATATGTCACCATAGCAAATTAGTACTAGAATTGAGTTTCCTATAAAATGAGGACGCCCTGGTGTGCAAACATGTATAGGGTAAGAATATGAATTTCTTGTATTGGTGGTGAAGCAGACACTTCAATAAGTAGTCCTCGGTGAAGTCTGGATTCTCCCTTATAAGTTTCTGGTTCACAAGTCCAGGATCGATAAATCCTACTTGCTTATATAACTCTTGTCTGCATGCTTGGATCTCCATTCTATGAAAGAGAGAAGTTAGGTATGTAATTTCAAGGTACAAGATCATATAACGTGAATTATATGCATAAGTCACTTACAGAGTCCACACTCTGACTATAGCCACGTCGATGGCATCTGCCTTATACAGTTCACACATCCTTGAAATACACCTAGAAGGAGCCATCCCCGTTGAGGAAATAATCATCTGTATATCTTACGGGGAACGCCTAAAAACCGTGTCTGGAATGCTCCAAGTACCACTGATGTAATCGGCGCATTTGAATTTGTAAGTTTTCTTTCTATATTTAGTTGGACCAAAGGTTTGGTCAACTCAAACGGCCGTGTAACATCCAACTTTTGGATATCTGCTCTCACAGTAAGCCGTGCTAGTTTCTTTGCTGTTATTCTTGATTCAACCAGGAAGTCCGCAATGCTTGGAGCATCCTTAATGATTGGACCTGACATGCTCTTGGCCTGCTTCTTGCTGATGCATTCATAGTCAGTCGGCGGCTTTCTTGAACTCGCCCCCGTCTGTTTAACTTTGGCCATTTTCGTGAAAAATTTCACGGCATCTTCAGGCACAATAGGCTTCAGTGGAGTTGGTGGAGGATGGAAATGAGACGTGACACTGGCATCCACAATCTTTTTGGTTTCCTCAGCAGTGAGTGAATAGACATCCTTGGGTTCTGCTAACTTCTTAGATGCCACCGACTTCTTAGATGATGTCGTATACTTGGATGCTGCGGAACCTGATCATATTTTCTGAGCTGATGGTTGGGTTCTTGATGGTGCTGGCTTCTTGAGCGGTGGACTTCTTTGAGGCGATGGCTAAGGAGGTGGACTTCTTCTAGGAGATGGGTGAGGAGAGGGATATCTAAGAGGCGACGACAGCCCGAGGTGTACTGGAGAGTAGAGGTTCTCGGGAGCTATCCCTGGTGGAAACACTATGTAGGCGTTCTCCTACACAATGAATGTGTGCTCGTTCTCTCCTATAGTGTTCGCCCCATCCTCTGTGGGGTAGTCCACCTCAACATGGTGGTACTGGTCAAATGCCTCATCTACTTCAACGACAGCGTAGCCCTCCGGTATTGGACGTCCGTGCAATTGTTCATGGGAGCCACAGGGATAAGCCACGCCAGAAGCCACCTTGATCGTAATATTCCTAGCACCAATGTGTAGTTCACACGGTGTTCGTGCTGTGATGAGGTCCGTAGGATAAGTGATGGAGTTAGCTCCCGGAACTCCTGTAGATGCACAACTACTCCGACAACCACCGGGGCTGGAGCACGCACCATCAGGAGACGCTTTCGGCTGTTCCAGTTCGCTCATAATGGCACCCTGTTGACTCATGAGGGCTTGGGACACTGCTTGTGCTATTTTTTCTTCTGTATTTTTCCTCTCCTTTTTTAGCTTTTGTTCAAGCATTTCCATCATCCTAGCTTATTCTACCTCTCGTTCTGCATCTTGCTCTGCATATAACTAATTTAATGAGCCATTCGCAGTTTCATAGTTCGAATTACTTCATACTTGCACATGCATGGCTTAATCTTTGAGACAAGCATATGACTACTGGCAGGATCAACCAGGTAGCACGTTGTCGGAGGATTAACTCCAGTCGCAGGGATCCCGAGAGACCCCTTGATGAGGACATCACTCTTTCGGATACACACACACCGAGTATTCCTCCAACAATAGGTCCATTGACACGAGCTCGTGCACGTCAACTAAATCATGAGGTGAGCTTGTTCCTTAGTGTTCCTTTATATTTTGATGAGGATGGGTTCTACTAAATAATTGTGATGTATTGTTACTTAGGAACACGGGAGAAGAACAGCAAGGGCGTCCAAGCCAAGGTTGAGGTCCAATGAAGTTCGAGTCCGTTTCGGAGTCCAGGACCAGCCTGCACTAAAATCGTCGCCCAGGACGCATACAGACTCCGTTTTCCACGTTCTACATATGGTTGGAAAGCTAAGGAGATAAGCTTTCCAACGGGACTGGTACCATATCCAAATTCTTTCTGAGTCAACGGGAATCGTCGAAACAACTGGACATCCAGAATCTGTCAGGGTGCTGCGCCACCATCTTTTGGGCCGTTGGGCTGTGTATCGTGTTGGAGTCCATTAGGGACGCGTCCAGGGGTCCTTGGCCGACCCTAGTCTTTTATATACAGTAGTCGCTACCCTAATTAGGGTTGGGTTTTGCTTAGATATTGATCTACACACGAATTGTGAGATTTTCGCTCTTGTTCCGGACCGACTAGGCCGCCGCAAGTGTTTGTGGAACCCCGACTTCGAGTGCTTGAATTTAATTTGCAATATTTCAAATTGCATCTTCTATGTTCTTGCTTGTGTTCTCGGTACGCTTGCAGGGATTGAGCCTTCTTGGCGAGGTCAACCGCGCGATACGGTTGATAACCATCGGAGCTGTGGTGTAGTGATTGCAAGGGAGACGATCTGTTCGGGTCGAAGCCTTAGGATCATCAACGTCGAGTTCTCCACCCACTGACTTATCGCTACCTATCGGAAGATCAGGCCAACATTGCTCATCAACCCTTTTTAGATATTCGGCCGGGGGGATGATCCTAAATAAGTTCGTCGGTGAAATAAATGTGAATGAATGCAACGGCTGGTGGTGGTGCTAGGGAGCCTAGTGCAAAAAGAAGTAAATGCACCAGAATTTAGACAGGTTCAGGCCGCACGGGGGCATAATACCCTACTCCTGTATGGATACTATAACTGTCCTGAGGAAGTCCCTCAAGGATGTTGCTGGTTACAAAAATGTTGTTCTATCTAAGAGCCTGGGGCTCCCTGTTCTTCGGCCGGGATTGGGCTCAGCTGTGTTTCTCTTGTGCTGTGTTCTTGGCTATGCTTGAGGACCTGTTCCAGATATCTTCCGGATGTGCTCCGTTCTCTCTTTGTGCTTTCCTTTTTTTGCACTTCTCTCTCTCTTTCCTTTTGTGCCGCCGGCTGCTCTAAGTACCCGCCGGCAGCAACGTGCCCCGAACGGGAGGGGAGGCACGAGTTCCGAGACACCATAAATGGAAAGGCCGTCATCATTTCCTCTAGACGAAGTGACCGGGGGTGGAAAATACGACACACGCCTGGTCATCCGTCACCATAAATGCTAGGGCAACGGGCACCGTGGAGAGGGCCCACCGGACAGCCGCAGAGCGACCCGGCGTCCCCGCCCTGTCTTGTTCTCCTGCCACAACAGTGTGACAGATGGAACGCCTTGGTCCTTACGACGTTATCCTGAGACAGTCCGAATGGCACGGGACGGGACCCGTGCAATTAATAACCCCACGCCTCTCTGCCAGAATGTGGCAGGAACTGACGCTGAGCGCGACGGGAGCAGTTGGAGGCGACAGGCCACGCACGCTCATTAAATGCGGCCTCGAGCCTTTGACTGGTTGACACCTCATCGGTGGGCCCCTCGGGGACCTTTCTGGGTCGTCGGGGTATCGAGTGCTCGGGGGGTACTGTTCACCTCCCCAAGCACTCTCTCCCGAGAACACCCTTTCTTGTCCTCGGGGGACCGAGTGCTTGGGGGTACTGTTCACCTCCCCGAGCACTCTCTCCCGAGCACTCTTGTACGGATCCTCGGGGAACCGAGTGCTCGGGGGCTGCCGCATGCAGCCCCGAGCACTCTCTCCCGGAACTTAGCTCTCCTAGTCGTCGGGGGACTAGGGTGCTCGGGGGTGACCGTACACTTCCCCGAGCACTTTCTTCCCGGTACTTGGATTCCGTGGATCATCGGGGAACTGGGGCACTCGGGGGCCACCGACTATGGCCCCGAGCGCCTTCTCCCGGGACTCGCTCTTTCTCACCTCGCGGGAGAGACCCCGCGGGATGGTGCCATGTGGTGGATGGCTGGCCTGGCCTTGGGATTCGGGGACCCCCGGTTCCTGATACACCGACACACGTCCTCGTCGACAAGCTGGCACTGGCTCCCGCGCGCGCTGGGCTTCACAGGGATGGCGACGGTGGTGGTCAGGCCAATTGTCATTTTTCCGAAGGGACTTAGTGAGGAAGGGGCACCAAAGGGCCATGAGCCTGTAGTGTGAGTAGCATCTGGGACCAAGAGCGCGGGTGACGTGTCACACCCAGTTTTAAAGAGGGACATAACCATATGTAAACAACATGTATGCCATGATCAAGTTTCATACATGCAGCGACTTCATCAGTGTATCACACACATTGTCATTATTGCAGCGTTTAACTTAAAAAGAAATAGAAAGACCTCAGAGTCTTTAACAAAAGCACACAGACTAAACATAGCGAAGCTCCAACTTCCACAGGCAATTGACCGGGGGAACCACTAGCCTAGCAATCTTCATCTTCTTCGACGTAGAAGTCTGGTTCTCCTTCAATGTCTGAGCAGCGCTTGGTGGACATTTGGAAGGAAATAGCAAGTATGAGTACATATCGTATTCTGCAAGTGTGGGAAAATAAATGTCATCCAAGCTTACATAAAGGAACAAGCTGTAACAGTTTAAATTTGCATAAAAGCCAACTATGCTAATGAAGAGTTATAAAAGCATCGTATTGACTAGGTAAATCATCTCTAGACTTCCAACTCCTTGAAACATCTCCACATGTTTCCCAACCACCTGAATCCCACATCAGGCTCCCAAACCAACCAAACCAAACCAAACCCATCCAACTAATCATTCCAAGTCTCTCATATCCATGAGCACGGCTCATATATCAGATTTTACACTCTGCGAAGGTTATCCAGCTTTCCCCACGAGTCGTGAATTTCCCTGTTGCCGTGTCCGCAAAACACTTAACACACGCTAGTATTATGCCACCTAGAAAGTCACTACAAAGCCGTTACAAAGTTTCATCTAGTATGTGAATGCTCACAAGGTTTCACCGCCATCGAAGTGGCATTCACACCACCCACAAGCCCACTTTTGCGCCTTGTAGTCTCCAGGAAGTTTTCACCCTTCCCTTCCACTACCCATCCCATACCACTAACCAAATGGTTCTGGCATTTGTCGTCCCCACACATCTACTCTTCCGTTTGGCACGCACAAAACTGGAATCCACTAATTAATTGGCCAGGCCTGTCCCATACCAGGTCTTGTGGTTGGTATGATATTTCTTGGGTTGTCGCTCCACAAACCGATCCTTACTTAGGTTACTTGAGCAAACACTAAGCTAACAACATAACCATCATTATCAACAACACTACTTTGCTTAAGGCCTAAGGTTCCATGTTGCTATACCATCACTAGTATTCCCAACTCATAGTTGCATAGTTCATTAGTCATGTTTAACCATTAACCCTTCCATCCCCTTGTGCAAAGCTAAGCATAACTACCCAACATATCCATTGCTAACAACTAGGCGACAAGGAATTATATGGAACAGGATACTATAAGTACATAGGATTCAGAATTAATAGCATGCATGTTTGAAATAAAGAACACATTTAAAAACTGGGATCAAAATGTTCAAGGACACTTGCCTCTTCCAACTTGTTGCTCAGACTCTTCAAATATTTGGTCTTGGAGATTCTCGAACTGCTCCTCGTTTGCTCTCGAAATACACCAGGAAAACACACAACAAAACTAGCTAAGAATAGTACACCAACATTAGCTAACATATAAAAAAGGTACTAAACAATAGTACACGCAGCTACGAACACAGGTGCACGAAAATCGCCTACATCGGAGCTAGAACGAGAAAGATATGCTAAAAACAAGTTTTAGAGTTATTCTGAAAAAAAGAAAAGGACCTATTTTGAATAAAACAGAAAGTCAAGGGCCTTTTGTAAAAATAGAGGGACCTAAAAGTAATTTTAGAAAAGTTCAGGGACCTAAGTGTAAAAAGATAGGGCTCTTTTTGTAATTACAGAGAAATTTAGGGTCTAAATTGTAAAAATACATGGGCTTTTGGTAAATTCAGAAAGGTCCAAGGGCTTTATTGCAAAATTGACCTTTTTCCCGATTAGAACAATTAGGAATAATGACTGGATAATGGGCTTGATGATGTGACAAACACGTCAGCGGTTTGGATGACGTGGCCGACTGATGTGGACGATGATGTGGCTCTGGGCAGCTGACTGGATTAAGGAGGCCATGTGGCAACACGTGATTGGCTCGGGTGAAGGGGTACTTTGGATCTATCGTGGCCATCCAACTCGGATCCGACGGTTGAGAAATTGGGAAGGGATTATCCGGTCGGCGACGGAGCGGACACGACGGCGGGAAAGAAACTGCGGCGGTGGGCTCACCAGAGAGAGGCGAAAACCTCGTCGTCGAGCACGGATGATGATAGCTAGCGGCGCAAAATACTTAGGAGAGTGAGGGCTTACCGTTTGATGTCTTACCTAGCGTGGCGCGATCTGGGAAGGTGGTCGATGGCTAGAGGGGCGGCGGCGGCGTAAGGTTGCGCGTCGGGGTCGACGCTCCGGTGGCCAGGACGCGACGAGGAGCGGCGGAATCGGCTCCTGGCGAGCACGCGGTCCTGAATTTGCGCTCAGATGAGGCAAAGAGGCGGCAGACGCAGCAGTCGGCGAGCTCGATGCTTCGGCAGCAATGGCAGATGGCAGCGGCGCGATTTCTAAGGTTTTAGCGCTCGGTTTGTTAGGGAAATCAGAGAGGAGGGGCGTACATATATAGGGCGTGCACGCCTAAAGAATCCTGTTGGTTGTGGGGGTCGTTGGGATAGGATTCGGAGGCAGTGGCGGTCGATGGAGTCCGAGACGGTGACGGCAGCGATAGCGCGAGGAAAACGCTAACGCGTAGGCCCGGCGCATCAGCGGAAGGGGAGGAGCGATTGAGCGGCTGGGCTGGCACGGAGAACGGGCTGATGCAGAGACAGGTCGGGAGGCGAGAGAAGGAAGGCGGCGGAGCGGGCTCAGCCCAGGAAAGAAAAGGAAGATGGGGCACCGGGAAAAAGAGAAAAGAGGAGAGATTCGGCCCACGAGAGAAAAAAATGATTTTTCTTTTAAAGAACCCTTTTCAAATCTTTTCCAAAATTAAACGACGTGCCTCGAGGATTTCAAAAATTCATTTCCACACATAAAACTCTAATGTATCTACTCCAGCATGAATGCAACACCAAAAATATAACCTAGGGCAAAATTCAATTTATTTTTAGAAAATAGGTTTTAACCTAATCTGTTGATTTAAACCCTAATAAAATTCTAGCAAAATTTTAGGGAATTAGAAAATTAAAAACTAGGGTATTACAAACCTACCCCCCTTAAAATGAATCTCGCCCTCGAGATTTGGAAGTATCGGAGAAGAGCTGCGGAAACTCGACTTCCAGATCTGATTCTCTTTCCCATGTTGCTTCTTCTTCAGGATGATGTCTCCACTGCACCTTGCACATACGGATCCTTCGATTCCTGGTGATTCTCTCTGACGTCTCTAGAATCTTGATGGGATACTCCATGTAGGTGAGATCTTCTCTAACTTCTACTTCCTCTAGGGGCAGTTGCTCTTCAGGCACTCGTAGGAATTTCTTTAGCGAAGATATGTGAAAAACATCGTGAACATCTGCCAACTGAGGTGGTAGTTCCAATTGATACGCTACTTCTCCCCGTCTTTCCAACACCTTAAAAGGTCCGATAAATCTGGGTGCTAGTTTTCCTTTGACTTTAAATCTGTGAAAACCCCTGATCGGTGAAACCCGAAGGTATATGAAATTACCTACTTCAAAAGTCAACTCACGACATCGATGATCAGCATAACTTTTCTGTCGTGTCTGAGTTGTTCTCAAATTTTCCCTGATCTGCTGAACTTGCCTTTCTGCCTCTCTCAGAATTTCTGGGCCAAACACTTGACTTTCATCAGTCTCATTCCAGTATAATGGTGTCCTACATTTTCTTCCATACAACGCTTCAAACGGTGACATTTTCAAACTAGTCTGATAACTATTGTTGTAGGAGAACTCTGCATAGGAAGATTTTTGTCCCAACTAGTCTTATTTTTCAAGGCACGAGCTCATAACATATCTTTCAAAATTTGATTTACTCTCTTGGTTTGACCATCGGTCTGCGGGTGATATGCTAAACTGAAATTTAACCGGGTATCCAATGACTCATGTAGTTTTTGCCAAAACCTGGAGGTGAACTGGCTTCCTCTATCAGACATTATCCTCTTGGGTATTCCATGCAAACACAAAATTCTGGCAATATACAGCTCAGCAAGTCTAGGTCCTGTGTAGGTGGTCTTGACTGGGATGAAATGAGCAACCTTTGTCAAACGATCCACTATCACCCAAATAGAATCAGATCCAGATTGAGTTCGGGGCAATCCAACAATAATCCATACTGATTTCTTCCCATTTTCACTCTAGTATTTTCAAGGGTTGAAGCAATCCTGCGGGTCTCTGATGTTCAGCTTTGACTCTCTGACATATATCACATCTTGCTACATATTTTGTAATTTCTCTCTTCATTCCATACCACCAATATCGATCCTTCAGATCTTGATACATCTTGGTGCTCCCGGGATGAATAGAATGCGCAGACTCACGCCCTTCTCGAAGTATAGTTTCCTTGATAGATTCGATATCCGGAACACAGATTCGTTTCCCAAACCATATAGTTCCATTCTTATCCTTAGTAAAACCTAGGGCTTTACCCTCCTTAATATGCTGCCTGATTTCCATAATCTTCTCATCCTCAAGTTGTCCTTTACGAATCTCTTGTTCCAATGTCGAATCGACTTCCATTACCACAGCTTCTGCGCTATTTACCAAACCGAGATTAACTCTCTCAAAATCTTTGCATAGCTCGGGTCGTTTGTCTTATATGGACATTATTCTGAGATAAGTCTCTCTACTCAAAGCATCGGCAACTACATTTGCCTTTCCAGGATGATAGTTAATTCCTAAATCATAATTCTTGATAAGCTTGCTGCCTGAGGTTGAGATCTGGCTGAGTAAAGATATACTTCAAACTCTTATGATTCGAATATATCTCACACCTTTTTCCAATCAAATAGTGTCTCCATATCTTGAGTGCGTGTACCACGGCGGCTAACTCTAAATCATGTGGTGGGTAGTGTTCCTCATGCTTTCTCAATTGCCTTGATGCATAGGCTACAACATGGCCTTCTTGCATAAGCACACATTCTAATCCTTGACGAGAGGCATCACAATAAATGGAGAACGGCTTCTGTGTATCTGGCATGACTAGTACTGGCGCAGATGTTAGTCTTTCCTTCAACTCTTCAAAACTTGCCTCACAAGCAGGGGTCCATTTAAATGTTTGTCCTTTCTCATGTAATTTGGTGATGGGCTTTGCAATCTTGGAGAAACCTTCTATGAACCGGCGGTAGTAACCTGCCAATCCAAGAAAACTACGGATCTTAGAGACATTCTGGGGAGACTTCCAATTCAAAACATCTTCCACCTTTCTTGGGTCAACTGCTATTCCTCCAGCGAAGATGATATGACCGAGAAAAGAAACTTGATCGAGCCAGAACTCACAATTGCTCAACTTAGCATACAACTGATTATCCCTAAGCTTCTGGAGAACCAATCTCAGATGTTCTACATGTTCCTCTTTATTCCTCGAGAAAACTAGGATGTCATCAATAAAGACTACTACAAACTTATCCAAGTACTCCATAAATACCTTATTCATCAGATACATGAAGTAAGCAGGGGCATTGGTCAATCCAAAAGACATAACCGTATACTCATATAATCCATAACGGGTGATGAAAGCGGTTTTAGGAATGTCTGATGCTCGAATCTTCAACTGATGATATCCTAAGCGAAGATCGATCTTGGAGAACACACATGCACCTCTAAGCTGATCAAATAAGTCATCGATCCTGGGAAGAGGGTATTTATTCTTGATGGTCACCTCATTCAAGGTGCGATAATCTATACACATCCTTTGGGTCCCATCCTTCTTGGATATAAAAATCACTGGTGCACCCCATGGTGACGAACTAGGTCGGATATAACCTTTGTCTAACAACTCTTGCAATTGTTTCTTAAGTTCCGCTAGCTGGTTAGCAGCCATTCTATACGGCCTTTTAGATATAGGAGCTATATCAGGTACTAGTTTTATAACAAACTCGATGTCACGATCAGGTGGCATGCCTGGCAAATCTTCTGGAAAAATATCCGGGTATTTGCGAATAACTGGAATGCTCTCCATTGGGGTTACATCAGCTTGATTGATTGTTCCTCTAGCCATTGGTGATACTTTTGCAACGTATTCTACTTCTTTTCCTTGTTTAGCAGACAGACGAACGGCTCTTCTTGCACAGTTGATAATTCCATTGAATTTGGTTAACCAATCCATTCCTAGTATAATATCTATCCCTTCGGATTCCAAAACGATAAGGCTCGCTGAAAAATCTACCCCCCTTATCTTAATACTAAGGTTAGGGCATACACGCCTTGCTTTCATTTCTCCACCTAGAGAGCTAACAATCATTCTATTCTTCATAAGAGATATAGGTAAATTGTAGCTTGCCACATACTTGGTTGATATAAAAGAATGTGATGCTCCAGAATCAAATAACACGGTAGCGGGGTTGGAGTTGATGAGAAACATACCGATCACAACATCTGAGGCATCTTGAGCTTCGTCAACTGCCACATGATTCACACGGCCTCTAGCAACATTCTGCTTTACTTGATTCTGGGGCTCATTCCCATCGCGGTTCTGCTGGTTTGCTCCTTGGGCGGGTGGATGATTTGGACACTTATGAGGGCATTGGTAAGCAAAATGTCCCTCTACTCCACAATTGAAACAAGGTTTTCCTTTGGTGGAGGCTTGAGTGTTGTTGCCAGGGTTGTTGTTCCTTTGAGGGATCTGACTTGAATTGCGGGGCATTTGAAAGTTGGAGTGCTGGTTCTGTCCTGCTTTCCTGGATGAGCTCTGATTTGTACATTGGGTCCTGGGTTGATTGTACTGCACTACTGCTGACCAGAACGATTCATAGGTCCAGACTGAGAGGTGTCATAACGGGGCCTGGCGTTGCTGCTTGACTGACTTGGGCGATCCATCTTGCGCTTGCGCTCAATATTGTTTCTCTTGTGCTCTAGGATAAGTGCACGATCTACAAGGGCCTGGAAGTTCTTGAAATTATGAGAAGCCAGAGAATACTGCAGTCCATCATTCAGTCCTTCCAAGAAATAGTCTTGCTTCTTCTCATCGGTATCTACATCTTCTGTTACGTACCGGGACAATTGGGCGAATCAAGTGACGTACTCACTCACAGTCATTCCTCCTTGCTTGAGTGATAGGAATTGCTTTCTCTTAATCTTGATAGATCCTTGGGGTACATGATGAGCACGAAAAGCATTCTTGAACTCCTACCAGTTGATGTTGTCAGGTTCCTCATGAGAAGCGACATAGGCATCCCACCAGTCTGCGGCAAGTCCCATCAGCTGGTGTGAAGCGAACAAAACCTTTTCCCTAGTGTTGCACTGAGCGACTAAGAGTTTCTTTTCGATGACCTTGAGCTAGTCATCAGCGTCCATTGGTTCAACAGTGTAAGAGAAGGTAGGTGGCTTAGTCCTTTGGAATTCTCCGAGCTTGTCACGGGATTGCTGTGGTGGTACAGGGGTGGTGGCGAGGGGATTCTGCTGCATTTGGGCCATGGTCCGAGCCACTCCTTGTAGAATATGAGTTTGCACTGCCAGAAGCTGCTCGAGGGATGGCTGTGGCGTTGGGGCGGGATTGTCATTGTCTTGTCCATCATAAGCATTGCCATTAGCGTTGGCGTGATTCCTTAGGTTCACCATCTGAGATAGGTGCAGGAAGATGAGGAAACTAGGGAATTATGAACAACAATAGAAGCAAAACAGAGATAGACTCCCAAACTAACTAATATATTACTATTATAAGGATGCATTCATGAAGAAGCTCTTCACAATACATCACTCACTCAAATAAAGATCCAAATCATTACATAACACACCACCAGATCCACTCACTCACTAACACATGATTCTAACAACTCATAACAACTATAGGACAACCTCCTAAACGAACTCCTAACTCTGCTGAAACCTCAAGGTGCTGGAGCTGGATGACGACGGACCTGAAGATGGTGCGGGGGACACGGAGTCTCTTCCTCAGACTCAGAGTCAATGAAGAAGATTCCCAGTAGTCTGGGTGGTGACGCTTCTTGTTGCGTAGCTCACTCTGCGCCTGAGCTAGCTTGCCTCTAACATACTGCAGGTCCTCGGTGGTACGATCTAACTCCTAACTTAGCTCCAAAGCCAGGGCGGTCTGCTCTCCAAGCCTGGTTGTACCTTCTGCGATGACGGGTGTAGCGGTGATGTCAGTGAAGCCATTGATGCGATGAGGGTAATGGTTGAACTGAGTGAAGATCAGGTCATCACTGTGGCGGTGGCAGAGGACCAGAAGGGCTTGGCATGCGGCATCATGAATTCCAGCCTCGAAGGTAGCTCTTGGTGAGATGGCGTAGTGGATGCTCGTCACTTCATAGGCTCCACGCTCTAGTAGCGAACCGAAGATCACCACTTCGACTTTCCACTCAGGAGGGGCATCACGTACTCAGTCTTCACTCCTGCGTACTCTAGTGCCTTCTCGGATCTCAGACTGTGAAGTATCTCCCAAATCTTGGTAGGGAACCATCCGGTGCGGTGTCCATCGGAGTGGTAGACACGGCTCCAATGATGAACTCGGGGTGGCTGTGGTCTTGCAAAGGCCATGGCATGGGTCGGGGTCAATGGTCGAGCAGGGAGGCGACCATTAGTACTCTTGCGTGCAGTCTTATGGGTCCGGGCCATCTACAACATTTTGAAAAGAACAGGGAGAGTCAGTAACAGGGTTTAAATAGAATAAGCCAAGGAAACCACAGAAAAGCCAAGGTAGAGTTCTCGAAATTAGTTTTCTTAAGAAAAATATTCCTTAAGACTTGACCATTCTAACTTGGCTCGCGTCCTACACTCAACACGGCTCTGATACCACCTATGTCGCACCCAGTTTTAGAAAGGGACAAAGCCAGATGTAAACCACATGTATGCCAGGATCAAATTTCATACATGCAGCGACTTTATCAGTGTATCACACATAGTGCCATTATTACAGCATTTAACTTAAAAATAAATAGAAAGACCTCAAAGTCTTAAATAAAAGCTCACAAACTAAACACAGCGATTAAACAAAAGCTCACAAACTAAACACAGCGAAGCTCCAACTTCCACAGGCAATTGACCGGGGGAACCACCAACCTAGCAATCTTCATCTTCATCGAGGTAGAAGTCTAGTTCTCCTTCAATGTCTGAGCAACACTTGGTGGACATTTGGAAGGAAATAGCAAGTATGAGTAAATATTGTACTCCAAAAGTGTTGGAAAATAAATGTCATGCAATCTTAAATAAAGGAACAAGCTGTAACAGTTTAAATTTGCATAAAAGCCCACTATGCTAACGAAGAGTTATAAAAGCATCCTATTGGACTAGGTGAATCATCTCTAGATTTCCAACTCCTAGAAACATCTCCACATGTTTCCCAAACCAACCGAACCAAACCAAACCCATCCAACTAATCATGTAAGGATCCAAGTCTCTCATATCTATGAGCACAACTAATATATCAGATTTTACACTCTGCAGAGGTTTTCCAGCTTTCCCCACGAGTCGTGAATTTCCTTATTGTCGTGTCCGAGAAACATTTAACACACTCCAGTGGTGTGCCGTCTGGAAAGTCACTACAAAGCTGTTACAAAGTTTCATCCAGTATGTGCATGCCCACTAGGTTTCACCGTCATCAAAGTGACATTCACACCACCCAGAAGCTCCTTTTTGCGCCTTGTAGTCTCCAGGAAGTTTTAACCCTTCCCTTCCACTACCCATCCCATACCACTAACCAAATGGTTCTGGCCTTTGCCGTCCCCACACATCCACTCTTCCGTTTGGCACGCACAAAATTGGAATCCACTAATTAACAGGCCAGGCCTGTCCCATACCAGGTCTCATGATTGGTACGGTATTTCTTAGTTTGTCGCTCCACAAACAGGTCCTTACTTAGGTTACTTGAGCAAACACTAAGCCAACAACATAACCATCATTATCAACAACACTACTTTGCTCAAGACCTAAGGTTCCATGTTGCTATACCATTACTAGTATTCCCAACTCATAGTTGCATAGTTCATTAGTCATGTTTAACCATTAACCCTTCCATCCCCTTG
This sequence comes from Phragmites australis, assembly GCF_958298935.1. NCBI lineage: Eukaryota > Viridiplantae > Streptophyta > Magnoliopsida > Poales > Poaceae > Phragmites > Phragmites australis. Next base: position 27,482 of record NC_084933.1, read on the forward strand.
TGCAAAGCTAAGCATAACTACCCAACATATCCATTGCTAACAACTAGGGGACAAGGAATTATATGGAATAGGATACTATAAGTACATAGGATTTATAATTAACAGCATGCATGTTTGAAATAAAGAACGCATTTAAAAATTGGGATCAAAATGTTCAAGGACACTTGCCTCTTCCAACTTGTTGCTCAGACTCTTCAAATACTTGGTCCTGGAGATTCACAAACTGCTCCTCGTCTGCTCTCGAAATACACCAGAAAAATGCACAACAAAACTAGCTAAGAACAGTACACCAACAGTAGCTAACATCTGATAAAAAGGTACTAAACAATAGTACACGTTGCTACGAACGTGGGAGCGTGAAAATCGCCTAAATCGGAGCTAAAACGAGAAAGATATGCTAAAAACAAGTTTTAGTGTTATTCTAAAAAAGAAAAGGGTATTTTGAATCCAATAGAAAGGTCATGGGCCTTTTTGTAAAAATAGAGGGACCCAAAAGTAATTTTAGAAAAGTTTAGGGACCTAAGTGTAAAAAGACAGTGCTCTTTTTGTAATTACAAAGAAGTTCAGGGTCTAAACTGTAAAAATACAGGGGCTTTTGGTAAATTTAGAAAGGTCCAGGGTCTTTATTACAAAATTGACCTTTTTCCCAATTACAATAATTAGGAATAATGACTGGATAATGGGCTTGATGATGTGGCTCAAGTCGGCAGTTTGGATGACGTGGCGAGCTGATGTGGACGATGATGTGGCTCTGGGCAGCTGACTAGATTAAGGAGGCCACGTGGCAACACGCGATTGGCTCTGGTGAAGGGGTATTTTAGATCTAATCGTGGCCGTCCAACTCAGATCCAACAGCTGAAATTGGGGAGGGATTATCCGGCCGACGGCGGAGCGGACACGGCGGCGAGAAAGAAACCGCGGCGGTGGGCTCGCCGGAGAGAGGCGGAAACCTCGTCACCAAGCACGAATGATGACGGCGAGCGGCACAAAATACTTGGGAGAGTGAGGGCATTCCATTTGATGGCTTACCTAGCGCGGCGCGGTCCTAGACAGGGGCCGTGGCAGCACACTGTTGCGCGTCAGGGACGACGCTCCGATGGTCGGGACGCGATGAAGAGCAGCGGAATCGGTTCCTGGAGAGCACGCAGTCCTGAATATGCGCTCAGATGCGGTGAAGAGGCGGCAGACGCAGCGGTTGGCGAGCTCGATGCTTCGGCGGCAATGGCGGGTGGCAGTGACGCGATTTCTAAGGTTTAAGCGCTCGGTTTGTTGGGGAAATTAGAGAGGAGGGGCATACATATATAGGGCGTGCACGCGCAAACAATACCGTTGGTTGTGGGGGTCGTGGGGATAGGATTCGGAGGCGGGGGCGATCGGTGGAGTCCGATACGGTGAGGGCAACGGTGGCGTGAGGAAAACGCTGATGCGTGGGCCCGGCACGTCAGTGGAAGGGGAGGAGCGATTGAGCGGCTGGGCTGGTGTGGAGAACGGGCTGACGCGGAGACAGGCCGGGAGGCGAGAGAAGGAAGGGGGAGCGGAGCGGGCTTAGCCCAGGAGAGAAAAGGAAGATGGGCCACTAGGAAAAAGAGAAAAGTGGAGAGATTCAGCCCAGGAGAGAAAAAGGATTTTTCTTTTAAAGAACCCTTTTCAAATCTTTTCCAAAATTAAATGACGCGCCTCAAGGTTTTCAAAAGTTCATTTCCACACATAAACTGTAATGCATCTACTCCAGCATGAATGCAACACCAAAAATATAACCTAGGACAAAATTCAATTTATTTTTAGAAAATAGGTTTTAACCTAATCTGTTGATTTAAACCCTAATAAAATTCTAGCAAAATTTTAGGGAATTAGAAAATTAAAAACAAGGGTGTTACACGAGGTGGCCTTGGCGGCCGATATCACAAGGCAACGCCGAGAGAGCTTAGCAGCCGACGCGTCATGCCCGGAGGGCACGCGCAACGAAGGCAACATGTATGAAAGCCCACTTCCCGTCGGACGGGTAGCATCACGCAAGCACTTGTCAATGGCACAGGCGCGATGCCCGCACGATTGAAGGGACATGACGCTGGTAGTCAACCGCACAACAATGGGGGTCCTACCGGCAGCACGGGTCCATCACAACACATGCGCCAGCGTAGCCGCGACGGTCCAGCCATCCAAAGCATCCCACCGCGCTTAGCACAGCAGCTCTGCTGTGAGCATGGCGACCGAAGGTCCACAGAGCGCAGGAGACCAATAGGCACACAGCACATCGGCCCAGCAGCAAATCCAGAGGTGCACGACAACTAGCTAATGTGGATCACGCGAAAACAGCCCCAAAACAGGCGATTTGCCCTACCGAAATGGTGATTCTTGGCAAAAAATCGTTTCCCGGCCAAGGTGGGTGGCATGCTTTTGAGCCCATGCCCAGCCACACAAAAACCAATGTTCGGCCGCTCTCCGGGCCAGTCGAACCACCCCTCCCTACTATACCTTAGGGACATGACCCTCCCAGGAGTTCGGCGAATTTTTTGGGTCTCTGGGCTCACTGTTTTGAGATTTTGCCTACACCCCATTGTATTGTGAGAAATCATGTGCCAGGCACCAGAAAACTGGCGTTTCTTGGATCCGCACTCATAGGGAGCCGCGGGCTCAGGTTTAGGTTCAGGTTCGCGAACATTGCGACTTCGCGAGATCACGGTTCGGTCACATGAAAACTGGTGATTCTTGGTGCCGTGTTCACCTGTTTCATACCACCTTAGCCTTTTTAACCCGTTGACGAGGATCACGCGAAAGCAGCCCCAAAACAGGCGATTTGCCCTACCGAAATGGCGATTCTGGGCCCAGGTGCTCCTGTGGCCAGAGCATCAACACCGGCCGGAGTCCAGCTGGCAGTGTCCGGGGTGGCATGGTGCCAAGCCCATGCCCAGCCACCCAAAAAACAACGTTCGGATGCTCTCCAGGCTAGCCGAACCACCCGTCCCTACTATACCTTAGGGACATCCCCCTTCCCAGGAGTTCGGGGGATTTTTTGGGTCTCTGGGCTCATTGTTTTGAGATATTTCCTATTCCCCATTGTATTGTGAGAAATCATGTGCCAGGCACCAGAAAACTGGCATTTTTTGGATCCGCACTCACAGGGAGCCGCGGGATCTGTTTCAGGTCCGTGAACCTTGCGATTTCGTGAGATCGCGGGTCGGTCACATGAGAACTGGCGATTCTTGGTGCTATTTCCACGAGCTACTACGGGTTGGTCCAAGTGGGCCCCTAGGCCCACGTAGGCGCGCCGGCTGCGCTACCGCCCGTATTTCACAGGTTAGGCCCTGCTAAACTACCATTTCTTATGGGTTTTGGCCGACCACTATTCGGTCAGCCGTCCAGGCCATGGGTGGCAGCGAATCTGCTGTGCGGATGGGTCTTCCGTTGCTGATCGCATCCCTCTCGAACGCCTGGGAACCGCGTGGGCCCCTGTAGGCAGCTGGGTGGGCTCGTAGGTCCATTTTGACCCATCTTGGCCGTTCCATGGCCTATAGCGCACGGTTTCGGGCGTCCCGAGACCCTTGCCATGCCCAGGGCCATCTCAAAGTCCTTGTGGCCTAGAGCTCATGTTTTTGGGACTCTTGCCACGCCCGGGCCGTGTCGGATACCCGGTGCCATTTTCACACGTTTTGGCCGTTCGGTGGCCTATAGGTCAAGTTTTGTAGTGTCCCGACATGCCCAAGCCGTCTTGGCCTCCCGGAGCCATTTTCATCCGTCTTGGCCGTCATGTGGCCTATAGCGCACGTTTTTGGTAGCCCATAGCTCACATTTTTGGGCGTCCCGGGACGCCTAGGACAACTATGTGTCCCGGTGCCGTTCCCACCCGTCTCGGCCTCCCGACGTTGTTTTCATCAAACTTAGCCGTGCGGTGGCTGCGGCCGCACATTTTCGATCGTCCCTGCATGCCCGGGCCATCTTGGCCTCCCGATGCCCATATCATCCGTATCGGCCGTTTCGTGCCCTTGGGTGCATATTTTCATTTGTCACGGCCGTTTTCATTCGTCTCGGACGCCCGATGCCATTTCTCAAGCTGGGCTGCTCCCGATTCTTAAGCTAGGCTGCTCCCGGTTCTCAAGCTGGGCTCCTAAGTTTCTCCTCCTCCGCTTATTTATATGCTTAAACTCAGCGGGTAGTCCCGCCTGACTTGGGGTCACGCTCCAAGCGGCAAGCGTGCGGTCGGTTGGGTCTTAGGTCCACTGCGCCGGCTGCGTGCCAGGGCGCTACACCGAGAACAACTCGTGTTGCCCACCAAGTGCTATGCCCGGCATGGTACGCCGGCAGCCCCAACTTCGGCCCACCACGCCATGTGGCACGAGGCGCCAAATGTCGCGTCCCTCCGCCCACCGATTCAATGGGGGCTGGGGGGAGCATCTTTTGGCGTGATGCCTAGGCAAGCGTGCCCTCGGCCAGAAAGCCTTGAGCGCAACTTGCGTTAAAAAACTCAATGGTTCATGGGATTCTGCAATTCACACCAAGTATCGCATTTTGCTATGTTCTTCATTGATGCGACAGCCAAGATATCCATTGCCAAGAGTCTTGTGGATTATGATAGCGTCACTAGCTAAGGCGGCAGGGTAGGCTAGCTGTGGCCCCGCGTTAGGCAATAACGGTGTTCCTTGATGCCCTGCAGCCCCGTGGGTTCTGTTATGGCCCCTCCCCTCCTTCACGGAGGTCGGGGGCCCGAGCCGAGCGACAGGGGAGCGCCCTGGCGCCCGGCGGCATGGATGACGTGTGCGCGGTCTGTTTTGGTCAGGGTCACGACAATGATCCTTCCACAGGTTCACCTACAGAAACCTTGTTACGACTTTTCCTTCCTCTAAATGATAAGGTTCAATGGACTTCTCACGACATCAGGGGCGGCGAATCGCCCTCGTCGCCATGATCTGAACACTTCACCGGACCATTCAATCGGTAGGAGCGACAGGCGGTGTGTACAAAGGGTAGGGACGTAGTCAACGCAATCTGATGAATCGCGCTTACTAACGAAAGGAAGTAGTG
>NC_084933.1:35000-40000 GCF_958298935.1 Phragmites australis
CGGCGATTCTGGCAAAAAAAACCGCTTCCCGGCCAAGGTGCTCTGGCGATTGGAGCACCATCGCCGGCCAAAGTTCCGTCGGCAAGGTCCGGGGTGGCATGGTGCTGAGCCCGTGACCAGCCACCCAAAAACTAACGTTCGGCCACTCTCCAGGCCAGCTGAGCCACCCCTCCCTACTATACCTTAGGCACATCCCCCTGCCAGGAGTTCAGGGGATTTTTTGGGTCTCCGGGCTCACTGTTTTGAGATTTTGCCAATTCCCCATTGTATTGTGAGAAATCACATGCCAGGCACCAGAAAACTGGCATTTCTTGGATCTGCACTCAAAGGGAGCCAGGGGTTCAGGTTCAGGTTCCCGAACCGTGCGACTTCGCGAGATCACGGGTCAGTCAGATGAAAACTTGTGATTCTGGGTGCCGTTTTCACCCGTTTCATTCTCCCTTAGTCATTTTCTCCCATTGACAAGGATCATGTGAAAACAGCACCAAAACTGGCGATTTGCCCTACCAAAACAGCGATTTTGGGCAAAAAAAACCACTTCCCGGCCTTGGTGCTCCGGCGGTCGAAGCACCGCCACCGGCCGGAGTCCGGCCAGCAGGGTCCGGGATGGCATGGTGCCGAGCCCGTGCCCACCCGTCTCGGCATCCCGGCATCGTTTTCATCAAACTTAGCCGTGCGGTGGCCTCGGCCGCACGTTTTTGGTCGTCCCTGCACTCCCGGGCCGTCTCAGGCTCCCAGTGCCCTTATCATCCGTATCGGCCGTTTCGTGCCCTTGAGCGCATGTTTTCATCTCTCGCGGCCGTTTTCATCCGTCTCGGACACCCTGTGCCGTTTTCACACGCACGGTGCCGTTTTCATCTGTCTCGGCCTCTCGATGCCGTTTTTGGTCGCCCTGCCATGCCTGAGCCATCGATGGCCCATTGCTCACGTTTTTGGGCATCCCAGCACGCCTAGGCAGACTTGGTGTCCCGGTGCTGTTCCCACCCATCTCAGCCTCCCGACGTCGTTTTCATCGAACTTAGCCGTGCTGTGGCCTCGGTCGCACGTTTTCGGTCGTCCCCGCATGCCCGGACCATCTCGGCCTCCCGGTGCCCATATCATCCGTATCGGTTGTTTCGTGCCCTTGGGAATAGGTTTTCATCCATTGCAGCCTTTTTCATCCGTCTCGGACTCCCGGTGCCGTTTTCACACGTTTCAGCCGTTTTCATCTGTCTCGGCCTCCCGGTGCCGTTTTCACCCGTTTCGGCCGTTTTGTGCCCTTGGGTGCACATTTGTGGGCGTCGGAGCTCGATCGGGCCATCGTGTACTTCTAGTGGCATTTTCATCCGTCTCGGCCTCCTAGTGCCATTTTCACCCATTTTGTGCCGTTTCTGCCACGCCCGATGCCATTTTCATCCGTCTCGGGCTCCCGGGTGTTTTCACCTGTTTGTGCCATTTCATGCACTTGGGCGCATGTTTGTGGGCACGATAGAGCCATGCCATCACGCACTTCCGGTGCCGTTTTCATTTGTCCCGGCCTCCCAGTGTCATTTTCGTATGTTCGAGCCGTTTGGTGCCCTTGGGCGCATGTTTATGGTCGCAGCACGGCCAGGCCATCTGCCACGCCCGGTGCCGTTTTCATCGGGCTCAGCCTCCCGGGCACGTTTTCACCCGTTTGTGCCATTTGGTGCCCTTGGGCGCACGTTTGTGGGCCTCGGCCTCCCGGTGCCATTTTCATCCATCTTGGCCGCTCCGTGGCCTATATGGCGCATGCTTTTAGGCAACCCAGCACGCTCGGGCCGTCTGGGCCTCCCGATGCTGTTCTCACATGTTTCGGGAATTTCGGTACCTTGGGCATAGGTTTTTGGGAATCCCGGCATGGCGGGCCATCTCGGCCTCTCGGTGCTGGTTTCGCCATCCTGGCCTCTCAGGGCTATTTTTGACCATCTAGGTTGTTTTGTGCCCTTGGGTGCGGGTTTTTTGGTGTCCCGGCACAGCTAGGCCATCTCGGCCTCTTGGGCTGTGAGGACCCGTCCAAACAGTATTCAAATTAATTATCAGGCGGATCATTATTCATAATCCAACCTCGACGATTAACCCGAATACCATTCCGGTAGTCCCGGCATGTGTTTTGTGCCCAAGGATCGGAACACATGCCTCCAATATAGTTCATCACAACATAGCTTAATAAAGAGCAAGTAATAAACATTTATATTACAATTATGAAGCATGCAACAAGTTATCACAATTTACAGTAAAAGAGAACTAGGGGGAGACTAAAACCTGCTCAACTCCTAACCAGCAAAAGAACTAAGCAGCGGAAGACTAAAAGCTATACAACAAAAGGATATGGAGCCACATGCCCTTAGACTCCATACCAAAACACTAAGTTCGGAGTAGAGTGTGCTACTCTTGCCCGCCACCGTGATCGGCAGGCACAAAGTAGCCAAACACCGCCTCTTTCTCACCGACCTGCGAACCTACATCAACCTAAGGGCAGCACCCTGAGTACGAAGGTACTCGCAAGTCTTACACAATATAGAGCACATATACGTAGCTCGACTCCAAGGATGATGCATTGGATAGTAGCAAGGATTAAACATGGTTAAGTTAATTAAGCGGTAAGCATCCTAGACATAGGTGTGAGCAACTAACTTAACCAACACATATGAAACTACCCTGCCATAACCAACAACTGAGCATATGTAAAAGTAGCAACAAGTATATCAATGTGAACAAGTGCTGACTCGAACCACCATACCCAGACCATAATCACATGCCCAACCATCAACCTCATGCCGTCATCCACAAACCACAATGAGAACTCTATGACCGGGTGCAGATGAAACAATAGCATGCTCATGACCGAGAGCGCGGTAGTTCGAACTGTTTATACACCCTGCAGGGGATACTCCTAGACCCACACGACTCGGGGACCATACGGCTTGTGCCACCCGCTAAAGTGCACACAAGGGGGTACACGTATCAACCTTTCCCAACCAGCCCCAACCGTGTGGGGCATGCATCGCTCGACGCGGCGATACTAGAACTACTCCCGGAGCAAACTAGTACCGCTTACAAGCCCGCCCGCTCACACCGTCGATGTACACGCCCACAAAGCCACAGCTACAAAGGTATTCGGCTCGCCTTACCATTAGATCGGCATGTGGTGAGTAAGGTAAGTGCTAAAGCCAACAACCCCGATGATCGGCCTTAAACGATGCAAGCGGTCTATGGTGCTCGGGTTTCCTCTCCCGACCTGCCCCTTGGACTTTCCACCAAGGCAGACAACACCCCTAACACCGCCCACATCTCGTCTCATACTCACCACTCAGCAACCATACCATCACCAACAACATGTAATTGTAAACAGTAGTAGATCCTATTCTCGCGAACAACGAAGAACGCCATCGTTCGACTTCTACCGAAATACCTAAGCATTGCTAAGCATGTATATCGTACTCGTACCTAGACATAACACCATCTCTAGGCTACAAGGAAATTTCTTGAACAATTGACCAAGGTAGAAAGATGCAATCGGCATAGGTTCTACCCAAGGGTACCCGGCACATGCATACATACATAAGCATATTCATCAATTGAGACTTTCAAATTTGACATGGGTGAAATATGTTAGTTGCTTGCCTTGCTACCCTGGATCAAAAAGGTGAGGTGCCTCCGGACCGCCCTCGCTCGTCGGGATCGTCGGATCGGCGTTCTCTAAAAAGAATAACGCGTGCAATGCCATGAGTATGGATGAAATGCAACAATGCATGCCATATGATGCGTAAAACATGTTAAAAGTGCAAACATGTGAATTAGAACAAAATTGGGACTCAAACCCATTTGAAAAGTTACTGAAAGTGCGGAACCTCCGGAGAAATCTTCGGAACCTCCGGACATATGCGGACTATCCGCAAAATTCTGTGGAACATCCGAACATTTGCGCAACTCAGGCAAACTCCGGACTATCCGGAGAATTCTTTGGATACTCCGGACATGTGCGGACCCTCCGGACTTTGTCCGGACACTCCGGACATTGACAGGAAATGTGTTTTCGCCGATTCGTTGATCGATTCAATTGGAACACTAGACACACTCTACTTAAACATGGTCATACACTATATAAGGGGTTTAGATCCAATTAATTACGCAATGTTAAAGATTGAAACCATTTCAACGACTCATTAGACCTTAGTGCGTATTTCATTAACCAATGGAATTTAAACACTCATCTCATGGCTCATAGTATTTTTAGTGTGTAGAGCATGTTAATACAAGGCTAACAAAAGTGGTTTCATAATTTTAGGACATGGCAACAACTAACCGTGACCTAAATAAGCTGAAATACATTTAATTAACTCACTAATTCTCAAAAATATTTCTGGAGTTCAAACATTTTTAACATGTAGTTCACACTCATACGAAGCTAACGCAACTGGTCTCACATCATTTGGAGTTCGGATGAATTAATTATGAATTTTACAAGCCTCAACATGCCTGATGAATAGTAAGTGCGGATCCTCCGCACTTTTCTGTGGAACCTCCGCACTTTTGCGGACTATCCGCACTAAACTGCGGAGGTTCTGGATTGCGGAACCTCCGGACAATTTTTCGGAGGTTCCGGACTTTCCAGAACTGCTCCCATTTGAGGGGAAACTTTGCCAAATCGATTTGCGATCTTTTCCACTCCAAAGAGGATATGTTTGGGAGAGTCTAGAGAGTCTAGAACTCAACTAACCGCCTAGCAACTCAATTCCTAAATCAAATCTCATATAAATCCTCATTTTGGTCCAAAACCTTAAAAACTCATGAACTTTGCTAAAACTCGAAATCGATCAACCAAATCACGAATTCTTGCCAGGGGAATCTAAGAGACTTACTCAAGATGCTTGTGGAGTTGGGTGACCGTCGGGAAGTGAAGGAAATGCTCGGGAAACGAAGAATTCCGGTGTTCTTCTCGTTTTAACCCTAAACACCAAAACGAGCCAAGAACGACTCAAATCCTCCGGGAGTTCGAA